>NC_056735.1:1430716255-1430721255 GCF_019279795.1 Protopterus annectens | reverse complement strand
TATACAGATAAACAGATGGCTGGAGCGCCTTCTGTGTGGAGTCTGCATGTCCTCCCTGCAGTTGAGTGACATTTAAAGACATACAGGTAGGTGCATGCGTGAATGGGTGTGCCTTTTTTGAAAGTTGGGCATCGGGCTGGCACCTCAGCACCTTAAAAATCCACAGCCAATCATTAGCGGACCGGAGTTCCGCTGTGGCGACCCCTAACCAGGAATAGCCAAAAGACATTAGTTTTATACATATAAACAGATGCACATGCACAAACTTATGCGAACAATGACGTTAGTATGCAAGCACGTGCGCGCGCGCACACACACCCACACAAACAAATAGTGCATAGTTGTTTTTTTAGTAGTTTTTAAAACTGGTAGAGAGATACTGGTACTGCTTACATGTGGAGAACTATTTTGGAATTAGTTGCTATCTATTTCTCATTGCTTTCAGCTTTAGACTAGGCTCTCATTTTGCTTGGTCCTTGCTTTGATGTTCAGATCAGAAATACTGATGGTATTACTGGACTAATTGAGCATCTGATCTCTGTTTCAGCAGTATAACTGTATGCTGTATCGCTCTGTACATTTCAAGAAAAATCTTTTGAATAGTTAAAATCTCATCATGCAAAGTTTTGTAAGGTCTCTGACTAAAGGTAAGAATTTCTTGATTTTTCCATTTGTAAAACCATTTTGAAGGTTTATAAGTTCAATACAGGTCACTTTGTGTTTTGTTTTCTGAAAAAAAGAAAGGCAGCCAGCTGCGTTAAAGGCACAAAACTAAAATGTTGTTCTTAAATTTGGCTCACATTACTTCCTTCATTCAGCTATAATAGCAAACATCAGTGGGATAAATTCACAGTCATAAAGCAAGTCTTGGAAATCACAATTTGACCATTTTATCTTTGCAAGCAGCTTGAATCCTGCTTTGGTTTCCTCTCTGATCTCTGGCTCCTGTCGCTCCTGTGATTGGCTAGCAGCATAGGCAGGCCTCACTGATAATGGCTTGATGGCCATTCAGAAATACTTTAGTCATGGTAACCAGGATCACAAGCTGTGGTAAACTTGCCATCTTAAGCAGGTGGTACCTAAGAAAGCTCACTCGCACCACATGAGCAGAAGTGGCAGAAAGGCAATCTGCCGGAACCTTTGTGTTTGTTTATTGAGGCTTAGATTGAGAAAAAAATCAGAATGAAAACCTGTAAAATTCACAAACAGACTTTCATAACTATTAATAACTGAAGAAATATATCCAGGAGTGTTTCAAATACTAGCAGTCTTCAGTCTGCCTTTTGGAGTCAGACTAAATCACAAGTAAAAAAATTAAGTTTCCAGTTCATTTGTTCCTTCTGTATGTTATTTGGGGTCATAGAGTTTCCATCAGTGTAACAGATTCTGCTACAGTCCTTTCTGCAGGAGATTTGGTAAATAACAAAGATTCAAGCTGCAAGCTGGCTTTTTTGGAGAGTCATACTCCCTTTTATTCATTTATTATTGGGAAGGCCTGCTAGGCACAAGTACTTGTTTTCAAGGTTGCCCTGGGAACAGTCATCTGGTTAAATGCATTGCTCAGAACCACACACTATGTGTAAGTGGGAACTGTGGGAGTCAGGCTAAGGACTACAGGATGAAGCTTGTTAGAAGCTCATAACTGTATGTGTTATACTGACTGAAAAGTTAAAGAAAAGTTCAGTTTAGAAAGTCAGCTGACAAAACTGCATTAGGATGAGGTTATCCCTTTCAGGAACTCTGCATTTTTACATTGTATGTATCTTAACAGCATTAGTAAGGGAACTGATTTGCAGAATGTTGATTTCGCACAGGAGCCATCAGTGCCTTTGTTTATGAGGATTCTTTAAAAGTTGTTGTTGTTTGTCTTTTCGGCTTTTCCCGGTTAGAGGTCGCCACAGTGGAACTCCGGTCCGCTAATGATTGGCAGTAGATTTTTTTATGGTGCCGAGTTGCCAGCCCGATGCCCAAACTTCAGCGAAGGCACGCCCATTCACACATGTCTTTCGGAGGCCACTCGACCACGGGGAGGACATGCAGACTCCACACAGAAGGCACTCCAGCCGTGAATCGAACAGGAGAACCTCTTGCTGTGAGGCAACAACACTACCGCTGTACCACCGCGGCTTCAGGATTCTTTAAAAGTGTTATTTCAGAATGCATCTTCATTTCTTGCAGAAGAAGTCCAGTTCAGTGCTCTGCACCAATTATTGATGTATAGTGCATGTTGTCTTCTTCAGTACCAACAGTCAAAACTTGGGCTGTATTCCTGTATCGCTGAGATCTAAGGTATAGTCTGCATTAATGAAAACTAGCAGAGTGCTTTTATCTGAACTCCCCTAGGAATGCAGCTTGGAGTCTGATCTTTCTTCCTGAAGAATCACACAGATGAGGAATCCCAGGACCATCCTAGTGGTGACTATGACATAAATAGTCTGGGACTGATTGTTGACCTAGTTACTGGGACAGCCAGAAGGAACAGGTATGAGTCAGTGGTCTGGGGAGGGTATTGATCACCTGCTGCATTAATTTCTAACCGAGGCGGGGGAAGGAGGAGGAGTAGTTTGTCACACCTTTTCATGCACATGGGCTCACTAGACAGCGCTTGTGTCATGTACCAAGATCATGACACATGTGGAAGTGTAGGTATCATCAGGGATTACATTTTGGGTCCTGCTAGGCATGGATCATATGTCATGGCTGCAATATGGTACCTTTTAGTGGAGTAGATTTAAGCTAAAGCTAAAAAAACAACTATGTGACTATCTGGATTGCAGTTTGGTTCTTGCCCTTCCGGATTCACTTGTCATTAGTGTAGCAAGAAGATGTAAATTCTTGATGTAGAGCAAGAGCATTGTGAGATGGTACAGTGAGGAATGATGGACTGGGCCACTGAGACTGTGTTAGGGGAGAACTGTTTGTCATCAGGCATGTTGGTAAAAATGATGCAAAAAGGATGATGAATCCCTGAAATTAAAGAAAAATAATAAATTTGGAGTAGTTTTCTTTCTCTTAAAAAAATCTGTATCCCACTCAAAGCCCTTTTCATTGAAAGCAGTGGTACAGTGAGGAATGATAGACCGGACCATTGAAACTGTGTTAGGAGAGAACTGATTGTCACCAGGTATGTTGGTAAAAATGATGCAGAAAAGGATGATGAATCCCTGAAATTAAAGAAAAATAATACATTTGGAGTAGTTTTCTTTCTGTTAAAAAAATATGTATCCCACTCAAAGCTCTTTACAGTGAAAGCAGAGGTAATCTCCCAGTGGAAAGTGATATTTATTGCTAATGAATAAAAGTGGCCAGTATGTGAGTGTCATCCATGAAATTAAACAATTAAAAAAGACATAATTTGTAAATTGCAATATTTTAATGATAAACATAAACGTCCATCCATCAGTTCACTGCAATTTCTCATACCTACTGCTTTTTTGTAGTGACATGCTAGAAGGTGAGCACTCCAGTTTAAGTTATCATGCTGGTAACAGTGGTAGGATCACTGTCATCCAGTGGTGTTAAACCCAGTGTAGATTTTTTTTAATTTGGCTTTTTATTTATTGTTCTAATGAACCACATCCAGGTACCTTTGCATCAATAGTGAGGGCTTGCCAAGTTCCGCGGTGTCAGAAGTTGCCATGTATGTCACTTACAGGTGCAAATTCTGCTAGTGCCATTGTCATCACCCTCATGTTTCTCATTATTGCATACATTCAGTGTGTCACATCCACATTAGTCAATGTGACCAAAGTGCTTACAACCAAGGCTTACACTGCCGAGTTGCTGGTCCTGAAGCAGAGTCTGCTAGTGTCTAATCACAAAATAAAGAAAACAATCCTTGGAAATTTTCTTGTTATAAAAAAGATGTTTTATTTTTATGTACTTATCTCTTTCCTGTGCCTTCCTTTTCTCCCTTGCATCTCATAAATCAGCAGCTTTGCTTATCACCTAGGGCTGAGCAGCCATGTTCTTCCTTGGACTAGATATATACCTGGCACCTTATAAGCAGACAGTGAACTGAAATAAACTTGTAAATGAGTTAGTAAAAATGCCAATTCATTGTATTTCTCTGTAACTTTCAGTGAACAGCAATAGCTTGGTCATTTCTTAACATTATGGGTACAGCATTCCAGCATGTCGTTTAAGATCACACCTCATAAGCCATGCCATGGTTGTCCTGCAGTTATCTCCTCAGGTCACCCTTATGGTCAGAATTGTGCAATGTATACCTTACCCCAAGGTAAGGTATTCTTACCTCTATGCCTCATAAAATCTTTAACTCAGGTACCTTCCAGATACCCCAAGTGATCATCTCCCTACCTACGCAATAAGAAAGCAAGCTAATATTCAAAAGTAGCCACATTTCAGCAAGGCATGTAACTTCATACATTTCAACAAAGATTCCTTTAGCTCCTGTCTAAAAGTATAGAACTGAAATGCTCTAAAATGCATTCCAATAGATGACGCAGCAGCTGTTTTTAATTCTTCTTTCTTGAACATCTTAAATGAACTTGCTCCACTCAGGAAAAAAGTAAGTTAGGGCCAAACTTGCCCTCTGGTTGTCTTGACCGTTCTTCTTCATAATCTCTAACTATCTGACTATCATCTACCCTTCTTCACTACTATCTGTTACCTCCAGTTTACCTAGATCTCTTCAATACTCCTTCAAAATGTGCAACAGTCATCATCCTATAATTACTTCATTGTGTCCTAATCAATATCTGTTTACAGCTGATTCCATTTGAAAATAGCTAAACTCTTATACACTTGATATTAACTACTATTTTACTGTCAAGTTTTCATATCACTACTATTTTGTTTATGTTCATTTACTATTCTATGTATGTTCATTTATTTTTGATTAACTGTGTCATATTATTACTAGTGTATGTATGTATATTTATTATGTAAGTTGTGTATAACTGCCTTCTACTCATTTTTTAAAACGAGGCGTTTCTCAACGGGCCTTCACTGAAAATGGAGTCTGTGCCCAGTTGGAC